>NC_048305.1:98136182-98151878 GCF_013100865.1 Trachemys scripta elegans | reverse complement strand
CGGGGCTCGGCGCTCGGGGCAGGTTCCGGTGGCGCTCGGCGGGGGGCGGCGCGGGGCGCGGTGCGCAGGGGGGGTGTGGGGGGGCGCGGCGGGGGGGGGGGGGCGCGGGGGGGGCCGCGGGGGGGGGCGTGGTGCGTCGCTCGGCGGGGGGACGGCGCTTTTTTTTGCTGCTTGGGGCAGCAAAAAAGTTAGAGCCGGCCCTGCTCACATTCCAGCTAAATTACTTTAAAACAATGTAATATCTGGCTGTTAAGAAGGCAATCCTGTCCTAATAGCACCCACTTCCACCAGATAAAGAAACAGATCTTAAGATGGTTAAAGAAAGCTTAGTTTTATAGCGTTCTGTCTGGCAAGAACTCACTTACCAATAGTTGTGTTTGTCAAATCCTCATTTCTTTATTGTTTTGTCATTATGGTCCCCACTTCTCTATTGTTTGTATAATCTATCTGGTTCTTTGATTGTTTCTGTCTGTTACATAATTAATTTTGCTAAGTGTAAATTAATTAAGGTGGTGGGGGAGTCGTAACTCAAATGTTCCAGCTCCAGCTCCAGCTGTGGCCAGTCTCTGACGCTGAAGAAGGAGGAAAAAAACAACAAAAAACAATACAACTGGCCAGTTGAGCAATGGGGGGCAAAAAGTCCTTCCTGACCTCTTGGGGTGACTGGCTGAAGTCCTGAAGCATGACATTTCTTCCCCTTTTTTTCCATCCCTGCTTCCAAAACCTTGGTTCATTTCATACGTCTCACCTGGACTACTCTAACCTCCATCTCCTCCTCCTCACCCTTCAGTAGATCAAATATCCAGCAGCTGAAATAAACCTTCCTCTTCCATTTCTGTGACCATGTCAAAATCCTCTGCCCCCAGTCACCGTCACTTTCCTCATAACATTCAACCTCCACATCCTGATTTTTAGGATGCTGCACAGCTTTGCTCCCTTTATTTCCATTTGCCTCCACTGACAACCTGGGTTATGTCAATTCTGGTCATCTTGTTGCTCCTTTTGTCTCTTCTTCCTCCCTACCGCCAACTTTCATGTCTTGTTTCCTCATGCACCTGAGGCCTGGGATAACATATTTTTCTGTGTGATAAGCCTTGTCATGAGCCTTTCTTTTACCCTGTTTTCCGTGGTTGGTTTCCATGCCAATCCTGTTTGCTCCATTTCTCTTCATTTACCTCAGATCCTACTTATGAAATTCACAGTCTGTATGATTCCCTCGCACCATTTTTATTTGTTTTAACCCTAGTCCCTCCTTTCCCGCCCCTGTTCCTTTGTGTCGTCTCATGTTTGTCTAGTTTAGACTGTAAGCGGTTCAGTGCAGGACCCTTGTCTCTGTGAAGTACCATGTGAAGTTATGGCACTACACATGTATATTATAACAATCATGAATACTCTGAATGGATTGTTACCTGTCTTCTGTTATTTACTCCCACTGCCTCATTGGGGTTGTCTTATTAAAGTTATGCCTCTGGTCCTCTGAAAGATGAGTTAAAGAGAACCATTTAATATTATTAGATTAAATTAGATCTGTGAGAAGAGAGTTAGCAGAATGACAGGACTCATTATTTTAGCTCTTTCTGACTTGGGATAATTTTTATTTTTTCAGCAGTATTCCATACACCACTTTGTTTCCCTCAGCTCTTGTTACACTGAAAGTCAGTATTTGGGTTGCCACCAACATGAGCCCTTGCGTCATCATTTACCCCTATGCAAATGCTGTCACTCTGGTTTAGTAGCATTTGACACCCACTTTGCAAAGGTGTAAATGAAGACACACAGGGGCAGGGTAGTGGCGAATCAGTCCCTTAAAGTGTAATTTTCCCTCATAAAATACTGTTGGTAATTTTTGCTTTTATAATCTCTCTTTCTGTATCACAACCTTGCTGTTTGCTGCTGAGGAAAAGGTTGGAGAATTAACATACTTAGCTTCATGCTTCACAGGTGATTCCTCTTCTAGATGCGACAAGCCAAATGCTGCTCTCAGTTATGCTGGTGCAGCCACATGGATATCAGTGGGTTGGCAGCTGTGTAAGGGACAGCAGAATTTATGTGTATGCTGGTCTGCTCTAATCCCAGCATACATTTAACGAAACCCATCAGCAATCCAGGCAGTGATGATGAACTTTTAAAAGGATCAAATGTTCATGACACAGTGCAGCCAAGAGGATCTGAGCACCATCATTGCCAGGAGGCGTTGGAGATGGATGGGTCATGTGCTTCGGATGGAAACTGATTCCATCACCAGAGTAGCAATAAGATGGACACCTGAAGGCAAGTGAAAACGAGGCTGCCTGAAAACAACATGGCGAAGCGCTGTGGAAGCCGAGCTGAAAAACCTGGGGCACAGCTGCGGAACCATTAAAAGACTTACCAGAAACAGACAGGAGTGGGGGAGCTTCGTCACTGCCCTAAACACCAGAGGCGTAATAGGAACATGATGATGATGATGATGATGAGTTGAAGGTCATGGGGAGGGGCGGAGCACTAGCCACAATTGCAGCCCTATGTTCAGGGGAATGTGCAGTCTGCTCCCTCTATGTGCAGAAAAGGGAGTATGGGGTGTGTGTGTGGAGGGTTAAGTTAATGGACGCATTCTCCACCCCCCTGCACTGGCTATACAGCACACTGTATTTACATCCTGCAAGCAAGTATCTGAAGGGGGAAATGGGTGACATTTCCAGGTTTCCCCCGACAAATAAATCACTGTAACATTCTCGTCACTAAAAAGTGTTATTTGAATAGCGTCACCTAGCATCGCAGTATCTGATTGCCTCTCAAGGTCTCCTGAGGCCTAGCCGCAGAGTGCCTTAACCACAAGACTGTCCTTTCCTCCTTCCGAAGGCACCTCAAGAACCCAATTCTATGAGCTGCTGACTGTCCACAATTTCCACTGAATTAAGTGGTCATTGAGGGCTCTCCTTGGTACCTCTTTAATAAAAAAAAATACTAATTAAAAAAAAAAAATCCTGGCCCCATTGAAGTCAATGGTGAAACTCCCATTAACTTTATGGGGGGTCACGATTTAACCCCAGGTCTGTGTTTTGCTATGCAGCAGCTAGAGCAATATGAATTCCTGATTGGATGGCAAGGAAGCTGCTCTGGCAGGGGTAAGGGCCCACAGGGTGTTACCTGCACAAAATTCTCTGTTACTCGCACACTCTAGGGGCCACCTTTACCCAGTTCCTAGGGCTCAGGGTGTACCCTCCTGCAGGTTTGCCGGTGAAAAGGCCTTACACAGTAATATCCTTCTCCTCTATTTATTAACAATTACCAAGCAGAATACGCATGCTAAGCAGGGCCGGCTCCAGGCACCAGCTTAGCAAGCAGGTGCTTGGGGCGGCCAAGGGGAAGGGGCGGCACGTCAGGCTCTTCGGCGGCAATTCAGCAGCGGGTCCCTCGGTCCCCTCTCGGAGGGAAGGACCTGCCGCCGAATTGCCACCAAAGAAGAAAGAGGTGTGTCTGAGCTGCCACCCATTGCGGCTTTTTTCTTTTCTTTTCTTTTCTTTTCTTTTCTTTTCTTTTCTTTTCTTTTCCTGCCACTTGGGGCGGCAAAAATCCTGGAGCCGGCCCTGATGCTAAGCATTCAATGCTATGCTCATCAATCCTGATGAGGCAGGTGGACTATCCCTGTTGGCCAGGCAAGCAGGAGCGGCGCCAGGGTTTTTTCTGCCCTAGGCGGCAGCGCTCCTCCTCAGAGCATTCGGCGGCGGGGGTCCTTCCGCTCCATGTCTTCGGGGCACTTTGGCGGCGGGTCCTAGAGCGAGTGAAGGACCTGCCGCCGAAGCACCCTGAAGACGTGGAGTGGAGGGACCCCTGCCGCCGAATTGCCGCCGAGGACGGCAAAATGCCACCCCCCCAAATCTGCCGCCCTAGGCGACCGCCTAGGGTCGCCTAGTGGAAGCGTCGACCCTGTAGGCAAGGTCAGTCTCATCTGGATTCTGGTGCTGCACATCACAGTCGTGCAGAAGATTCTAGTAGCTTTGATCTTAGGCTGTGTCTTAGAGGTGAGTTCTTCTTCTTCCAGGTCTTTCCTTCTTCTTCTTCTTCTGTTCCTTCTCTGGTCTCCTTCTTGGACCCCAGTTTATATATAGGTTTTGCAAGAGCCTGGATGTGAGGAGAGAAGGAAAGTAAGGAGAAGATAACCCCCAATTTCCAAGCTTGAGTGACAACTCATGGAGAAAGGACGACTAGGATAGCGTTTAGAAGGAATATTTGTCATGTTTAAGGAAAACCTGTACATCGTAATGGGTAAGTAGAGACAGGCTTTCATGGGCTACACCACATCAATTTAGAATGACTGGAAGCATCAGAAAGCTGTTTAATGGCCTGGGTGAAGTGTTGCCTGATCTATTGATTGTGTATTAATTCTATTGGTTACTTAAGAATTCCCAATTAAAACTTTATGGTTTGGTAGGTTCTCATCCCAAGATCAGACCCAGTAATATTAAAATTTCAGTTGGGAATCCTGACATGCATGGTTGCAACACTCTTACTTAGGAAAACCGTCTGTATTTGTAATAGTTTTATTACCGCAGTTAGTAAAGTCACAAACACTCCACCCCAGCAAGGTAAATAGAGATAATACAGAATGTGTGTCTGAGCATCCATATACTCACACCATCCCTTGCGGAGGGACCCGAAGTGTTAGCCATCCTCGTCATCACCCTTACCATCATCACCACCAGTGGTCGTCATCCTGACACCTCCCAAGAGAGTTACATCTCTCTAGGCACACAGGTTGGGATACAACTTTGATAATGTGCTATGCTGACACCACTATGCCTAATGCATATTCAGTAGGGGTTTCTCCCCTTTTCCTTATTCATATTTCCTTTCCCTTCTAATGTTCCTAGCCCTTCTCCCATAGGCTACGAGGCCTTTTACCTCAAAGTTATTAGCATATACATCAAGTAGTTACCATGGCAGTCTTATGGTCAGACATCTGCTGAGGTTCCTAACTTAAAATATCCCAAGCTGGTATAAACTATCATCTTGTGTTACCTGTCAGCAGTTTACTCATTACAGCATTCTATCTTGTGATCTAGGGTTACTCTTGGTTAACTGCATATGCTAAGGCTTTTGGGTCTTACGCCTTGTTCAGCTAAGCTATTGTCTCACAGGTCTGAGGCCGCTCATTGCCTTCCTGCCTTAACTTATGCTTAACCTAGCAAATACTTATAGGCTACAGAAGTACGTTGACAGACTCCATTCATTTCTTAGTGGAGAAGTAAGCATGTGACAAATACAGAATCAAAGCTGACTCTTGTTGGCATTTGCAGCAGAGAGGTCAAGGACTAAGTAAGCATGGAGACTGAAGCTCCCTCATATGTGGTCCCATCAAATCAGAACTCGGGTGCATGGATAGAAAGTCTGTGTGGGACAGTCTCATATTGTTGCTGCTGTGGATGAGTAAATTTCAGCCTCTGGTGCTCTCAGCTCAAGTAGAATGGCATTCGGGGCTGGCCCAATAATACTATAGATGTTAACCCCTTCCTCTCCACTTCATCATTAAGGGAGGTGACGTGTATAAAACATGTATGGAGAAATATGCCTATGTGCATTCTCCAACTCTTTTCATTTAATTAGGTCTCATCTGTTCCATTTTCTGTATCCTTTCTGCATCTGTTACTACAAATTAAAATGCTGCTCTGTTAGGAACCAATAATACACACACACATTTATCTGCATGAAATACACCCCCAACTATTACATTTGCCATTAATTAATGTATTTAAAAGAAAGATCTTGTTACACTAATGACACAATGTGTAATAGAGAAGAGGGTGATTCGAGGTCATATAATGAAAGGAAGGTCACATATAAGGAAGCCAGGGTTTCCAATGGAGATGCAATTATTGTAATTATGCAGCAAGCATGATATATCAGGGGTTCTCCACTTATTCTTCATGTGGCCCACCTCTAAATAGAAAGATTGTCTCCTGGATGACTCTCCTCCCTTCAGTGAATGCATGGACCACCTCCTCTCTCATTTACTGTTATATAACATCCCTGTGGCAATTACAGTAATTGCTCACATGGAAAAGTAACATTAGGAAAGTACTTAAGTATTTTTCACTCTTCAGTTCAGTAAGTGTTAATCATACTGTCTACTCTTACTCTTCATTTCCTGCCCCATTCCTATCTGTTCCTCTCTTCTTCTGATCTCCAGTACATGCTGCCCTGACATTGGGTTCCATTCTCCTCCTTTCCCACTGAACATGCTCCCAGTTACATAGTTCTATTCTCCTTTGCTTCCTTGGGCATCCCTTTCCTGCTGGTAGTTGGCAGCTCTAGTCCTATTGATAGAACTGGTCTCTAAGGCTAGGTCTACACTACCTGCCTGAATCGGCGGGTAGAAATCGACCTCTCGGGGATCGATTTATCGCGTCCCGTTGGGACGCGACAATCGATCCCCGAATCGGCGCTCTTACTCCACCAGCAGAGGTGGGAGTAAGTGCCGCCGAGAGAAAGCCGCAGAAGTCGATTTTGCTGCTGTCCTCACAACGGGGTAAGTCGGCTGCGATACGTCGAATTCAGCTACGCTATTCACGTAGCTGAATTTGCGTATCTTAAATCGACTCCCCCCTGTAGTGTAGATGTACCCTAAGGGTGTCTCCTCTTTCCTTTCCCCTTAAGCAGCTCCCTACGCTTTCCTTGTTTCCCATTAGTTTTTTTAAAAGGACTCCAAACTCTCCTTTGCAACACAGAGACTGGACATCTGTAGAAACTGTAAGGAAGGAGAGACAGCACCATGGATCAGCCAGCTTTCCATGGATAGCAGCAAATGCTCCATAGACCATGATTTGGGAACTGCTGTAATCTATTTTTTACCATTAGATTGACATGTTGCCATCCCAAATGGCCCTATAACCCTCCATTGGGCAGTCACAGCTCTTTGAAAGTATCAGTTGGTATTATAAATATCATGGTAGATAGAAAAAATAGCAGATGGATCTCAGTGGGTTCAAGGAACTTCCCAGGGAATTAACATGACTGAGCATGCAAGGAAAAATATTTAGCTTCTCATTATTTCTGGCTCCTTTTTAGAAAGAAACATATTCCTGGCAGTAATACGACTGCAACTGAGTACTTAGGTTGCTCTTTGTATCTTCAAAGCTCTGTACAAACATTAACTAATTAATCTCACAGTGTCCCTGCGAAGCAAGCATTGTCTCCGTTTTACAGCTGGAGAAATGGAGCCCCAAAGAAGGGAAGTGCCTTGCTCAAGGCAGGGCCGGCTCTGGCTTTTTTGCCGCCCTAGGCAAAAAAGCCACCCGCCGCCGCCGCCCGCCCCCCCCCAGTGCGGCAGGGGAGGGCGCCGAGCCCGGCCGCGGGCCCGCAATCCATGACCGGCCGGAGCGCCGGGGGGAGGGCGGCGAGCCCGCCGCGGCTCCGCTCTTCCCGGCAGCCAGAGTGCTGGGGGGAGGGCAGAGAGCCCCCGGCAGCCAGAGCACCGGGGGGAGGACGGTGAGCCCGCTGCGGCTCCGCTCTCCCCGGCGGCCCGAGCGACACGGGGAGGGCGGCGAGCCCTAGGCAAAAAAGCCCCCCGCCGCCCCCCCCCCAGCACGGCAGGGGAGGGCGCCGAGCCCGGCCGCAGGCCCACAATCCCCGACTGGCCGGAGCGCCGGGGGGAGGGCAGCGAGCCCGCCGCGGCTCCGCTCTCCCCGGCGGCCAGAGCGCTGGGAGGAGGGCGGAGAGCCCGGCCGGGGCTCTCCACTCTCCCCAGCGGCCAGAGCTCCGGGGGGAGGGTAGAGAGCCCCCGGCGGCCAGAGCGCCAGGGGGAGGGCGGCGAGCCCGGCTGGGGCTTTCCGCTCTCCCCGGCGGCCAGAGCGCTGGGAGCAGGGCGGCGAGCCCAGCTGGGGCTCTCCGCTCTCCCCGGCGGCCCGAGCAACGGCCCTGGCTCAAGGCCACGCAATAAATCAGTGGCAAAACTGAGATTAGAATTCTAAAGAGCCTGCCTGCCTTCCCAAGCTCAATCCAGTAGCCCACGCTGCCTCCCAGTACACCAAGCATCTTCTCAGCAGAACTGGAAGGTCCTGAATCGCCCATGATAAGCCATGGGCAGGGATCTTTCATTCATGCCAGTTTCTAAAAGTGACATACACACCACTGTCACTGTATTAAATAATAAGCAGCAATATGTGGTGTGGCTAATGAACTCCTACTTTGTAAGCTCCACCATACACAGCTTTTTATCTGACATGGAAGAAAGAGTTCAGACTTCACAGGAAATCACAAGCTGTGACACAAGAAGCCTGGGACACTAGTAAGATATAAGGAGTGAAGCAGATTGTGCAAAGGGAGGTCTAATGTGAAATCAAGAATAAATGGCTAAAGCAGGGGTGGCCAACCTGAGCCTGAGAAGGAGCCAGAATTTACCAATGTGCATTGCCAAAGAGCCACAGTAACACATCAGCAGCCCCCCCGTGAGCTCCCCCCCACACCCCCAGTATCTCCCACCCACCAGCAGCACCACCAATCAGCACCTAACCCTCCATCCCTGCACCTCCCGCCTGCCATGATCAGCTGTTTTGTGGTGTGCAGGAGGCTCGGGGGCGGAGGGGGGAAGGAGCAAGGGTGTAGCAGTCTCAGAGGAAGGGGCGGGGGCCTTGGGGGAAGGAGTGGAGTGGGGCTGGGGCCTGGGGCAGAGCCAGGGGTTGAGCAGTGAGCACCCTGTAGCACATTGGAAAGTTGGCACCTGTAGTTCCAGACCCAGAGTTGGCGCCTATACAAGGAGCCGCATATTAACCTCTGAAGAGCCGCATGTGGCTCCGGAGCCACAGGTTGGCCACTCCTGGGCTAAAGCAAGTGTAAGGCTTCCAGCCAGAGAAAGCTGTCTTGTTGCTTTTCAGTGGGTGGTGTAGAAATTTCCAGTTCTGTTTCCCTCTAAAGCAGGAATATCTGATCTCAACCCAGGAGACTGGTGATCAAATCTGGGTGATAATTACTGCTATATAACACCATGTTTTGGATTTAAAAACAAACCAGTTGTAGGCATCTCATGGCTGAGATTCACAAAACACACTGAATAGGAGCATGTGGAAGGGCAAAAAGAGTCTTTGGTCTCACAGCCTTCAGCTCCTTTTTTGCAAGTGGCAATGGCCTGTCCCATAGGACAATTGCTGGCTCCTGGTCTCCAATCAACCCAACCATCCGGGTCAGGTCTACCCTCTTACCAAGGGCCTCTACCAGGCCATAGCCCTCAGACAATTCCTTGCTGGAGGCCAGCTTCTTGCCTTACATGGGTAGGAACACCCCCCTCACTCTCCTGCCAACCGACCCCAACTGGGCTTTCCTCCTTTTTCCCCAAGTTCTTAGTGCAGCCTGTAGGCCTCTTACTCCTGTTGGGCTCAGTCTTCAAAAGCCTCCCCAAATCTGGCTTCACCAGCTTCCTCACAGTCCAGGCATCCCAGCTTTGGGCTTTGGTTCCCCAGCCTCTCCAGCTCCCAATTCCTCAAGCTAGCTCAAGACCAGCTTTCTGTCCCACATCAGAGCAGACTCTCCACTCTCCTCCCCAGCCAGCCCTTAGCTGCTGGACTTTTTCTTCCTCAGTCTCCCCCTTCGCCCCTCCCTCATCCCCCCCCACTGCAGAGATGCAGCAAGGTCAAGCTAATTGAATAGGGCTGGCAGTCCTGGCCCTTGAAGGGGCAGGCCGTGCTGTTATACCATCATACTCTTGGTCTTGGGATTTCCTACAGCAAGTTCTTACATGTTGTTTACAGGTACGTAAAGAGGTGCTCACTTCTGTGCTCTTTACCCAGAGACTGTAAACAGTAATAGTAGATATGGTCCTCTACCCTAGTGCTGACATGTGACAACAGGTATAGCTAATGTCAGCCCGTAATTAATGGGGACTTTTCGACTTGAGAAACTGCCTCTCTCCTCCTACCAAACTGCCACAATCATAAGCGCCAACTTCATGGGTGCTCTGGGGCTCAAAAACCCACAGAAAAAAAATAGAGGGTGCTCAGCGCTGATCAGCTGTTTGATGGCTGGCAGGAGACACTCAGGGGAAGTTGGAGAGCAGCGAGCAGCGGATGGATGGGGGGCTTTGTGGGAGGGGGCAGAGGAAGAAGTGGAGTGAGGGCAGGGCCTAGGCGGAGGGGTGGGGCTGGGGCAAGAAGAGGCGGGGTGAGGGTGGGGCCTCAGGGCGGAGCGGCGATGGAGCACCCACCAGGAAAAGTAAGAGTCAGCACCTGTGGCCACAGTTATAATCAGTGGAAGTGTTTGAGCTGAAGCCCAACAATTTAAAAGAAAGCAGGCTGGAATAGAGAATGCTCTGGGAAGGGTCCTTTGCTTTAGCTCACACTTGCTGGTCCAAAAATAGGTTGGGTCTGTTGATCTTCAGAGCATACTGATAGGCACATCTGTTTGCACAGGCAGCTGCAGAAGGAGAGGTTAGGTCTGTAAGCAAGAGAAGAGTTTTGTGTTGTGTAAGGAGACTGAATTTTGTGGCTGCTATTGAATTGTTTTGACATTGTTCTTGTAACTTGAATCAGGGCACCTGAAGCTTTTTAATTTTCTTCTATAAAACCAAATAAGTAAATGTAATAAAAGCAGAAAAGCAAATTTCTTATATTTAAATCACAGTAAGTGATTGTAGGATTTGCTCTGAATTAATTTTTCTGGCTTCGAGCAAGACAGTTATTAGTTACCATGGGAGCATCTTCTTTTAAATAAGAATATACTGCAGCAGTAGGCAGGGCCAGCTCCAGGGTTTTTGCCGCCCCAAGCAGAAGAAAAAAAAAAAAAAAAGTCGCGATCACGATCTGCGGCAGCTCTACCGCCGCTGCTTCATTCTTCGGCGGCAATTCGGAGGCAGGTCCTTGGCTCTGAGAGGGAGTGAGGGACCCGCTGCCGAATTGCCGCCAAAGAGCCAGACATGCCGCCCCTCTCCGTTGGCCGCCCCAAACACCTGCTTGCTGAGCTGGTGCCTGGAGCCGGTCCTGGGGGTAAGCAACCTATGGAACACGTGCCAAAGGCGGCACTCGAGCTGATTTTCAGTGGCACTCACACTGCCCGGGTTCTGGCCACCGGTTCGGGGGGCTCTGCATTTTAATTTAATTTTAAATGAAGCTTCTTAAACATTTTAAAAACCTTATTTACTTTACATACAACAATAGTTTAGTATCAGAGGGGTAGCCGTGTTAGTCTGGATCTGTAAAAAGCGACAAAGAGTCCCGTGGCACCTTATAGACTAACAGACATTTTGGAGCATAAGTTTTCGTGGGTGAATACTCACTTCGTCAGACGCATGTCGTGAGTATTCACGCACAAAAGCTTATGCTCCAAAATGTCTATTCGTCTATAAGGTGCCACAGGACTCTTCGTAGCTTTTAACAGTAGTTTAGTTATATATTATAGACTTATAGAAAGAGAACTTCTAAAAACGTTAAAATGCATTAGTGGCATGCGAAACCTTAAATTAGAGTGAATAAATGAAGACTCGGCACATCACTTCTGAAAGGTTGCTGACCCCTGATATACTGCATTGCCCTTCGTTGATTTTAGTCTGTTTCAGGAAAGAATCTGTCTCCGTTTCAGCTTTTACATTTTAAGATGGGTACTTGGCGTTCTTATGGTTTTTTCATTTTTCCTCCTGACCCTTTGTCAGATTGCCTGGTGCTTGCAGCACATTACTCACAATATGACAGATGCAATATTTGGACACAGCAGGGCAGTGAGACTTTCATTTTTCTTTTGATGGGGAAAAATAGTTAAGCTCTGGTATTTACTTGAAATTCACACTATAACTCATGTAAGTCTAGAAATAGTAGCCGAGCTGCCAGTTTTAGATGAAAATATGCTATAAGAGGTAGGCTTACAATATTGCTTTCAACTGAGCACTTGTTTTTCAAAATGGCAGATGTTGAAAATGTAAGTGTAATTATATTCCAACAGGACTTCACTTTTCCTTTAAGGAAGGCAAAACCTATTCATGCATATCTGATAATTGCCACTAAAAGATTTGCATACAGAGGTAATGGCTGAATTACATTAGATGTTGCATTCTTCGTGCACCCAAAGATCCAATTGATGTCAGTGAGTTTTGGATTCACAGAGACTGCAGGAGGATTAGGCCATTTAATAACCACCAGAGAATTGCTTTCCAAGAAGACCATAATAGAACCTATTCCTGATTGAGCAGGAAGCCAGGGATTCCTCTGGCCTCAGAAGAATCCCAGGATGGCGTAGGGGGCAGAAAGAGGCAAGCCAGTACACAATGTGCTCTGCCAAGCCTCAGCTGGTAGAGAAGTCCTCAGGGGTCCACTCTAGCTGGTGTAATTTAGAGAAATCCTTGGCCAGCTCCAGGATTGGAGGAGGTAGAAAAGAGGCTTAGAGACCCCTTCCTGGGTCCTATGCCTAGTACACCTTGAACGGACCAGGAATCTGGCCTGTGAGTTTAAACTATCAGAGCTGGAATTGAATGTGACTATTGATCAAAGACACTGCAAACAAAAGATACAAGGCAATACTTTGGCAGGCCAGGTTTCTGACTTATCCTGCTGTGGAAGCATGATTAACCATTGATGGTCATGGGTTTCTATGACCATCATCTATGACCATTTTTTTAAATGGAAAGGAGGAACCTCTGCCCTCTCCTGTATGTATGCTGCCTTCACAGATCTGAGGGTCACTTCTGTTTATTTCAAACAGACAGGGCCCCCCAGAGGATTCAGGGGGCCTGGGGCAAAGTGTGGAGCGGACATAAAAAAAGCCACCACCCGCTGCAACACTTGTACTCACCAGGCGGCACTCCGAGTCTACGGTGGCAGCTGAGGCAGGTCCTTCACTCATTCCGCATCTTCCGCAGCATTGAAGGACCCATCACTGAAGTGCTGCTGAAAACCCAGAGCGACTGAAGGGCCCGCCGTCGAAGTGCTGCCGAAAACCCAGAGCAACCAAAGGGCCCGCCGAAGTGCCGCCGAAGACCCGGAGCGACTGAAGGGCCTGCCATCGAAGTGCCGCCGAAGACCTGGACCGCCGCCGGGTGAGTAGCCAGGGAAGGGATTCTCGGCCAGGGCTGGCGGGGCCCCTGTGGGCCCCAGGGCAAATTGCCCCACTTGCCTCCCCCTCTGGGCGGCCCTGCAAACAGACTTCTTTCCTTCACATTGATTTGTGCCCTTGGCTTATTAAAGCTGTTCCTCGGAGCCTTCTATTTTATTGTGTTCTCTCTTTTGATTATATACATGCTGTTTCTCAACTATTTAGCACATAAGCTCTTCTGAGCAGGGCCTTTGTCTTCATGCACAATTTTTATATCACTGACACACGTAAGGCCAGATCTTTGGGTCATGCTGAGCTGTGCTCGTCCTAGGACCCAAGAGGGGTGGGCAAAGTTGACTTTAAGCTATCTGTGTACTTCCCCTGATCATGGGAGCAGCTGGAAGATGTGTAGACACTGGTGGTACAGTCACTTATACTATCAGTAAGTGCTTCTTAGGGGCTACTCCACCAGCTCAGAATCACCCAAGTACAGTCCGCTGTGGCCACACCCTCAGAATGGTCCCTATACTGGGAAGCTGGAAGGAGGATGGTATAGAGCTACCCAGGCTTTAGGCCACATGGAGCTTCCCCTACACAAAGGGAATCCACAGCTGCCCTGTCAAAGGACAAAACGGGGACTGAAGTTCTGGCCCTTTATAAAAAAGGTATTCAGTTTAAACAGAACAACACCAAGAAAAACCACACAATTGTAATTTTTCAATAATCGGCTTAAAAAGGTGAGAAAAGCTCCAGAAAAATGAGAAAGTTCCTTTAAAGGGATTTTCAATGGAATCGATGTCCTGTTCACATTTACCTTTTATCACTTCCATTCAGCATTCTCTCAGTTTAAATGGCAGCAGTGTGGGAGGTGACTTTTCTGCTATGTTTTCCCCATGGTGGCTCAGTGTAGGTAGTAAATGAGACTGGTATTTTTTTAAATGTACGTGTGAGTGGGAGAACTTATTTCAGTGCAAATTATGCAGTCACAAAACAAATAAAAAAAAAAACCCTGTACAAAATTCTGGTTCACAGTCTCTATATATAAATAAGTCTGTCCGAGAATATTTCTAATGCTGGCATCTCATTGATCTCCCTTGGCAAGTTATTCCATTGCCTAATTAATCTCAAACGTTTCCATAATACTTTTACATAAGTAAAGCTGTGCCTCATCTGGTATGTCGGTTAAAAGCAACCCTCTGCAATGCACGGCAATTAGCAGCAGCATCAACAAACCCCTCCCTGCCCTATCTGAAATTACTTTGAAATCATGCAAGAAACTGGAAGAAGAAAGACACAAAGGTTTGTGACGCAGATTGTCTCAGGACGGAGTCTGGCTGAGTCACCATGTTCCCATCATCATTCGTGGCTTAATGGAGGAAGAAAGCTACAGTCATGCTACTTATTTCCATTGTCCTTTTCCTTTTTCACATCATATAAATGTAACCCCTCTGCCAGGTGGAGCCAGCAGCAACCAGGGCCGGGTTCAATGTCTAGGGGTTCCTTTCCATCGATACAACACAGAACCGGTCGAGTCCCCACTCAGTAACCTGGGAAAATTATACACCACCCCTGGGTGCCTCTAAGAGGCAATATTTCTCCTCTTGCAAGCAGAGAGTCTGAGTGTAGAAAAGAAACTTTTAATAAAAGGAGGGAGGTAACTCAGCATTAATTTGGGAAAACACCGCAAACAGGGTTTATAAACATAAACCATGAGTAAAAGACATCCCCCCCCAAGTAGGTTGGGCAGTGTCCTTTGCCCCCTCAGGTTCTTAAGTCCAGCAACCCAAAAGTCCCTTTCACGTGCCTGACCCTTCTCTCCACCCCACTCACAGTTGCTGTCCTTGGTCAGTGCAGACCCGGAGTTTAGAGGTGCATCTACAGAGTTCACCTCCCTCCCTGGGTGGGATAAAAAGGCACCTTACTCGCTCTGCTGCTTGGGCACTCGCTCACCACCCCTCACTGCCAGCCACCCTGCTGGTCACTTACTGGCTGCTCCTGCCAACCGGCTGCTCATTGCTTCCGCCAGCCACCTGCTCACTGCTCTCGCCGCGCCTCTCCACCAGCCGCCCTCCTGGCTGCTCGTCAAGCCTCTCCACCACCACCCTGCTGGCCTCCTGCTCACCTGCTCTCACCACACTCTCCACCAACCACCCTGCTGGCTGTGCATCACACCACCACTCATTCACCAGCTGACTGTCAATTGCCTTCTGCTGCCACCTGCCTCTCTACTGTGACCACTGCACATCAGTCACTTTTTCAGCTCTTTTCAGGCTAGACAGAAACATGGCCCCATTTCAAGTGATTTCAGCTCTCACTGATTTTTTAGTTGTTAGTAGGCAGGGTAGAAACACAGTCCTACCACAACTGATTTCACTTTGATTGGGCATTTAACATAATGCCTAATAAAGCCTATTTAGCTCTAGTCTTTGATCAGTGGGGAAGAACAAGTTAAACCAGTCTAGAAAGGACCCTTGAGAGTGTACACCGCCCTGGCTAGGAAACCCTATTCCCCCCTCTCTTATTTTCACAGGACTCTGACATTCGAGCCCCTGACTTAATGAGGTTCTTTCAACTGAGGGTGACAAGTTAAGCACAGGTTTCAGAGTAGCAGCCGTGTTAGTCTGTATCCACAAAAAGAAGAACAGGAGTACTTGTGGCACCTTAGAGACTAACAAATTTATTAGAGCATAAGCTTTCGTGGACTACAGC